>NW_028270183.1:52922481-52932481 GCF_037043375.1 Chiloscyllium plagiosum
CCCTAACCCTAACCCTAACCCTAACCCTAACCCTAACCCTAACCCTAACCCTAACCCTAACCCTAACCCTAACCCTAACCCTAACCCTAACCCTAACCCTAACCCTAACCCTAACCCTAACCCTAACCCTAACCCTAACCCTAACCCTAACCCTAACCCTAACCCTAACCCTAACCCTAACCCTAACCCTAACCCTAACCCTAACCCTAACCCTAACCCTAACCCTAACCCTAACCCTAACCCTAACCCTAACCCTAACCCTAACCCTAACCCTAACCCTAACCCTAACCCTAACCCTAACCCTAACCCTAACCCTAACCCTAACCCTAACCCTAACCCTAACCCTAACCCTAACCCTAACCCTAACCCTAACCCTAACCCTAACCCTAACCCTAACCCTAACCCTAACCCTAACCCTAACCCTAACCCTAACCCTAACCCTAACCCTAACCCTAACCCTAACCCTAACCCTAACCCTAACCCTAACCCTAACCCTAACCCTAACCCTAACCCTAACCCTAACCCTAACCCTAACCCTAACCCTAACCCTAACCCTAACCCTAACCCTAACCCTAACCCTAACCCTAACCCTAACCCTAACCCTAACCCTAACCCTAACCCTAACCCTAACCCTAACCCTAACCCTAACCCTAACCCTAACCCTAACCCTAACCCTAACCCTAACCCTAACCCTAACCCTAACCCTAACCCTAACCCTAACCCTAACCCTAACCCTAACCCTAACCCTAACCCTAACCCTAACCCTAACCCTAACCCTAACCCTAACCCTAACCCTAACCCTAACCCTAACCCTAACCCTAACCCTAACCCTAACCCTAACCCTAACCCTAACCCTAACCCTAACCCTAACCCTAACCCTAACCCTAACCCTAACCCTAACCCTAACCCTAACCCTAACCCTAACCCTAACCCTAACCCTAACCCTAACCCTAACCCTAACCCTAACCCTAACCCTAACCCTAACCCTAACCCTAACCCTAACCCTAACCCTAACCCTAACCCTAACCCTAACCCTAACCCTAACCCTAACCCTAACCCTAACCCTAACCCTAACCCTAACCCTAACCCTAACCCTAACCCTAACCCTAACCCTAACCCTAACCCTAACCCTAACCCTAACCCTAACCCTAACCCTAACCCTAACCCTAACCCTAACCCTAACCCTAACCCTAACCCTAACCCTAACCCTAACCCTAACCCTAACCCTAACCCTAACCCTAACCCTAACCCTAACCCTAACCCTAACCCTAACCCTAACCCTAACCCTAACCCTAACCCTAACCCTAACCCTAACCCTAACCCTAACCCTAACCCTAACCCTAACCCTAACCCTAACCCTAACCCTAACCCTAACCCTAACCCTAACCCTAACCCTAACCCTAACCCTAACCCTAACCCTAACCCTAACCCTAACCCTAACCCTAACCCTAACCCTAACCCTAACCCTAACCCTAACCCTAACCCTAACCCTAACCCTAACCCTAACCCTAACCCTAACCCTAACCCTAACCCTAACCCTAACCCTAACCCTAACCCTAACCCTAACCCTAACCCTAACCCTAACCCTAACCCTAACCCTAACCCTAACCCTAACCCTAACCCTAACCCTAACCCTAACCCTAACCCTAACCCTAACCCTAACCCTAACCCTAACCCTAACCCTAACCCTAACCCTAACCCTAACCCTAACCCTAACCCTAACCCTAACCCTAACCCTAACCCTAACCCTAACCCTAACCCTAACCCTAACCCTAACCCTAACCCTAACCCTAACCCTAACCCTAACCCTAACCCTAACCCTAACCCTAACCCTAACCCTAACCCTAACCCTAACCCTAACCCTAACCCTAACCCTAACCCTAACCCTAACCCTAACCCTAACCCTAACCCTAACCCTAACCCTAACCCTAACCCTAACCCTAACCCTAACCCTAACCCTAACCCTAACCCTAACCCTAACCCTAACCCTAACCCTAACCCTAACCCTAACCCTAACCCTAACCCTAACCCTAACCCTAACCCTAACCCTAACCCTAACCCTAACCCTAACCCTAACCCTAACCCTAACCCTAACCCTAACCCTAACCCTAACCCTAACCCTAACCCTAACCCTAACCCTAACCCTAACCCTAACCCTAACCCTAACCCTAACCCTAACCCTAACCCTAACCCTAACCCTAACCCTAACCCTAACCCTAACCCTAACCCTAACCCTAACCCTAACCCTAACCCTAACCCTAACCCTAACCCTAACCCTAACCCTAACCCTAACCCTAACCCTAACCCTAACCCTAACCCTAACCCTAACCCTAACCCTAACCCTAACCCTAACCCTAACCCTAACCCTAACCCTAACCCTAACCCTAACCCTAACCCTAACCCTAACCCTAACCCTAACCCTAACCCTAACCCTAACCCTAACCCTAACCCTAACCCTAACCCTAACCCTAACCCTAACCCTAACCCTAACCCTAACCCTAACCCTAACCCTAACCCTAACCCTAACCCTAACCCTAACCCTAACCCTAACCCTAACCCTAACCCTAACCCTAACCCTAACCCTAACCCTAACCCTAACCCTAACCCTAACCCTAACCCTAACCCTAACCCTAACCCTAACCCTAACCCTAACCCTAACCCTAACCCTAACCCTAACCCTAACCCTAACCCTAACCCTAACCCTAACCCTAACCCTAACCCTAACCCTAACCCTAACCCTAACCCTAACCCTAACCCTAACCCTAACCCTAACCCTAACCCTAACCCTAACCCTAACCCTAACCCTAACCCTAACCCTAACCCTAACCCTAACCCTAACCCTAACCCTAACCCTAACCCTAACCCTAACCCTAACCCTAACCCTAACCCTAACCCTAACCCTAACCCTAACCCTAACCCTAACCCTAACCCTAACCCTAACCCTAACCCTAACCCTAACCCTAACCCTAACCCTAACCCTAACCCTAACCCTAACCCTAACCCTAACCCTAACCCTAACCCTAACCCTAACCCTAACCCTAACCCTAACCCTAACCCTAACCCTAACCCTAACCCTAACCCTAACCCTAACCCTAACCCTAACCCTAACCCTAACCCTAACCCTAACCCTAACCCTAACCCTAACCCTAACCCTAACCCTAACCCTAACCCTAACCCTAACCCTAACCCTAACCCTAACCCTAACCCTAACCCTAACCCTAACCCTAACCCTAACCCTAACCCTAACCCTAACCCTAACCCTAACCCTAACCCTAACCCTAACCCTAACCCTAACCCTAACCCTAACCCTAACCCTAACCCTAACCCTAACCCTAACCCTAACCCTAACCCTAACCCTAACCCTAACCCTAACCCTAACCCTAACCCTAACCCTAACCCTAACCCTAACCCTAACCCTAACCCTAACCCTAACCCTAACCCTAACCCTAACCCTAACCCTAACCCTAACCCTAACCCTAACCCTAACCCTAACCCTAACCCTAACCCTAACCCTAACCCTAACCCTAACCCTAACCCTAACCCTAACCCTAACCCTAACCCTAACCCTAACCCTAACCCTAACCCTAACCCTAACCCTAACCCTAACCCTAACCCTAACCCTAACCCTAACCCTAACCCTAACCCTAACCCTAACCCTAACCCTAACCCTAACCCTAACCCTAACCCTAACCCTAACCCTAACCCTAACCCTAACCCTAACCCTAACCCTAACCCTAACCCTAACCCTAACCCTAACCCTAACCCTAACCCTAACCCTAACCCTAACCCTAACCCTAACCCTAACCCTAACCCTAACCCTAACCCTAACCCTAACCCTAACCCTAACCCTAACCCTAACCCTAACCCTAACCCTAACCCTAACCCTAACCCTAACCCTAACCCTAACCCTAACCCTAACCCTAACCCTAACCCTAACCCTAACCCTAACCCTAACCCTAACCCTAACCCTAACCCTAACCCTAACCCTAACCCTAACCCTAACCCTAACCCTAACCCTAACCCTAACCCTAACCCTAACCCTAACCCTAACCCTAACCCTAACCCTAACCCTAACCCTAACCCTAACCCTAACCCTAACCCTAACCCTAACCCTAACCCTAACCCTAACCCTAACCCTAACCCTAACCCTAACCCTAACCCTAACCCTAACCCTAACCCTAACCCTAACCCTAACCCTAACCCTAACCCTAACCCTAACCCTAACCCTAACCCTAACCCTAACCCTAACCCTAACCCTAACCCTAACCCTAACCCTAACCCTAACCCTAACCCTAACCCTAACCCTAACCCTAACCCTAACCCTAACCCTAACCCTAACCCTAACCCTAACCCTAACCCTAACCCTAACCCTAACCCTAACCCTAACCCTAACCCTAACCCTAACCCTAACCCTAACCCTAACCCTAACCCTAACCCTAACCCTAACCCTAACCCTAACCCTAACCCTAACCCTAACCCTAACCCTAACCCTAACCCTAACCCTAACCCTAACCCTAACCCTAACCCTAACCCTAACCCTAACCCTAACCCTAACCCTAACCCTAACCCTAACCCTAACCCTAACCCTAACCCTAACCCTAACCCTAACCCTAACCCTAACCCTAACCCTAACCCTAACCCTAACCCTAACCCTAACCCTAACCCTAACCCTAACCCTAACCCTAACCCTAACCCTAACCCTAACCCTAACCCTAACCCTAACCCTAACCCTAACCCTAACCCTAACCCTAACCCTAACCCTAACCCTAACCCTAACCCTAACCCTAACCCTAACCCTAACCCTAACCCTAACCCTAACCCTAACCCTAACCCTAACCCTAACCCTAACCCTAACCCTAACCCTAACCCTAACCCTAACCCTAACCCTAACCCTAACCCTAACCCTAACCCTAACCCTAACCCTAACCCTAACCCTAACCCTAACCCTAACCCTAACCCTAACCCTAACCCTAACCCTAACCCTAACCCTAACCCTAACCCTAACCCTAACCCTAACCCTAACCCTAACCCTAACCCTAACCCTAACCCTAACCCTAACCCTAACCCTAACCCTAACCCTAACCCTAACCCTAACCCTAACCCTAACCCTAACCCTAACCCTAACCCTAACCCTAACCCTAACCCTAACCCTAACCCTAACCCTAACCCTAACCCTAACCCTAACCCTAACCCTAACCCTAACCCTAACCCTAACCCTAACCCTAACCCTAACCCTAACCCTAACCCTAACCCTAACCCTAACCCTAACCCTAACCCTAACCCTAACCCTAACCCTAACCCTAACCCTAACCCTAACCCTAACCCTAACCCTAACCCTAACCCTAACCCTAACCCTAACCCTAACCCTAACCCTAACCCTAACCCTAACCCTAACCCTAACCCTAACCCTAACCCTAACCCTAACCCTAACCCTAACCCTAACCCTAACCCTAACCCTAACCCTAACCCTAACCCTAACCCTAACCCTAACCCTAACCCTAACCCTAACCCTAACCCTAACCCTAACCCTAACCCTAACCCTAACCCTAACCCTAACCCTAACCCTAACCCTAACCCTAACCCTAACCCTAACCCTAACCCTAACCCTAACCCTAACCCTAACCCTAACCCTAACCCTAACCCTAACCCTAACCCTAACCCTAACCCTAACCCTAACCCTAACCCTAACCCTAACCCTAACCCTAACCCTAACCCTAACCCTAACCCTAACCCTAACCCTAACCCTAACCCTAACCCTAACCCTAACCCTAACCCTAACCCTAACCCTAACCCTAACCCTAACCCTAACCCTAACCCTAACCCTAACCCTAACCCTAACCCTAACCCTAACCCTAACCCTAACCCTAACCCTAACCCTAACCCTAACCCTAACCCTAACCCTAACCCTAACCCTAACCCTAACCCTAACCCTAACCCTAACCCTCAACCCTAACCCTAACCCTAACCCTAACCCTAACCCTAACCCTAACCCTAACCCTAACCCTAACCCTAACCCTAACCCTAACCCTAACCCTAACCCTAACCCTAACCCTAACCCTAACCCTAACCCTAACCCTAACCCTAACCCTAACCCTAACCCTAACCCTAACCCTAACCCTAACCCTAACCCTAACCCTAACCCTAACCCTAACCCTAACCCTAACCCTAACCCTAACCCTAACCCTAACCCTAACCCTAACCCTAACCCTAACCCTAACCCTAACCCTAACCCTAACCCTAACCCTAACCCTAACCCTAACCCTAACCCTAACCCTAACCCTAACCCTAACCCTAACCCTAACCCTAACCCTAACCCTAACCCTAACCCTAACCCTAACCCTAACCCTAACCCTAACCCTAACCCTAACCCTAACCCTAACCCTAACCCTAACCCTAACCCTAACCCTAACCCTAACCCTAACCCTAACCCTAACCCTAACCCTAACCCTAACCCTAACCCTAACCCTAACCCTAACCCTAACCCTAACCCTAACCCTAACCCTAACCCTAACCCTAACCCTAACCCTAACCCTAACCCTAACCCTAACCCTAACCCTAACCCTAACCCTAACCCTAACCCTAACCCTAACCCTAACCCTAACCCTAACCCTAACCCTAACCCTAACCCTAACCCTAACCCTAACCCTAACCCTAACCCTAACCCTAACCCTAACCCTAACCCTAACCCTAACCCTAACCCTAACCCTAACCCTAACCCTAACCCTAACCCTAACCCTAACCCTAACCCTAACCCTAACCCTAACCCTAACCCTAACCCTAACCCTAACCCTAACCCTAACCCTAACCCTAACCCTAACCCTAACCCTAACCCTAACCCTAACCCTAACCCTAACCCTAACCCTAACCCTAACCCTAACCCTAACCCTAACCCTAACCCTAACCCTAACCCTAACCCTAACCCTAACCCTAACCCTAACCCTAACCCTAACCCTAACCCTAACCCTAACCCTAACCCTAACCCTAACCCTAACCCTAACCCTAACCCTAACCCTAACCCTAACCCTAACCCTAACCCTAACCCTAACCCTAACCCTAACCCTAACCCTAACCCTAACCCTAACCCTAACCCTAACCCTAACCCTAACCCTAACCCTAACCCTAACCCTAACCCTAACCCTAACCCTAACCCTAACCCTAACCCTAACCCTAACCCTAACCCTAACCCTAACCCTAACCCTAACCCTAACCCTAACCCTAACCCTAACCCTAACCCTAACCCTAACCCTAACCCTAACCCTAACCCTAACCCTAACCCTAACCCTAACCCTAACCCTAACCCTAACCCTAACCCTAACCCTAACCCTAACCCTAACCCTAACCCTAACCCTAACCCTAACCCTAACCCTAACCCTAACCCTAACCCTAACCCTAACCCTAACCCTAACCCTAACCCTAACCCTAACCCTAACCCTAACCCTAACCCTAACCCTAACCCTAACCCTAACCCTAACCCTAACCCTAACCCTAACCCTAACCCTAACCCTAACCCTAACCCTAACCCTAACCCTAACCCTAACCCTAACCCTAACCCTAACCCTAACCCTAACCCTAACCCTAACCCTAACCCTAACCCTAACCCTAACCCTAACCCTAACCCTAACCCTAACCCTAACCCTAACCCTAACCCTAACCCTAACCCTAACCCTAACCCTAACCCTAACCCTAACCCTAACCCTAACCCTAACCCTAACCCTAACCCTAACCCTAACCCTAACCCTAACCCTAACCCTAACCCTAACCCTAACCCTAACCCTAACCCTAACCCTAACCCTAACCCTAACCCTAACCCTAACCCTAACCCTAACCCTAACCCTAACCCTAACCCTAACCCTAACCCTAACCCTAACCCTAACCCTAACCCTAACCCTAACCCTAACCCTAACCCTAACCCTAACCCTAACCCTAACCCTAACCCTAACCCTAACCCTAACCCTAACCCTAACCCTAACCCTAACCCTAACCCTAACCCTAACCCTAACCCTAACCCTAACCCTAACCCTAACCCTAACCCTAACCCTAACCCTAACCCTAACCCTAACCCTAACCCTAACCCTAACCCTAACCCTAACCCTAACCCTAACCCTAACCCTAACCCTAACCCTAACCCTAACCCTAACCCTAACCCTAACCCTAACCCTAACCCTAACCCTAACCCTAACCCTAACCCTAACCCTAACCCTAACCCTAACCCTAACCCTAACCCTAACCCTAACCCTAACCCTAACCCTAACCCTAACCCTAACCCTAACCCTAACCCTAACCCTAACCCTAACCCTAACCCTAACCCTAACCCTAACCCTAACCCTAACCCTAACCCTAACCCTAACCCTAACCCTAACCCTAACCCTAACCCTAACCCTAACCCTAACCCTAACCCTAACCCTAACCCTAACCCTAACCCTAACCCTAACCCTAACCCTAACCCTAACCCTAACCCTAACCCTAACCCTAACCCTAACCCTAACCCTAACCCTAACCCTAACCCTAACCCTAACCCTAACCCTAACCCTAACCCTAACCCTAACCCTAACCCTAACCCTAACCCTAACCCTAACCCTAACCCTAACCCTAACCCTAACCCTAACCCTAACCCTAACCCTAACCCTAACCCTAACCCTAACCCTAACCCTAACCCTAACCCTAACCCTAACCCTAACCCTAACCCTAACCCTAACCCTAACCCTAACCCTAACCCTAACCCTAACCCTAACCCTAACCCTAACCCTAACCCTAACCCTAACCCTAACCCTAACCCTAACCCTAACCCTAACCCTAACCCTAACCCTAACCCTAACCCTAACCCTAACCCTAACCCTAACCCTAACCCTAACCCTAACCCTAACCCTAACCCTAACCCTAACCCTAACCCTAACCCTAACCCTAACCCTAACCCTAACCCTAACCCTAACCCTAACCCTAACCCTAACCCTAACCCTAACCCTAACCCTAACCCTAACCCTAACCCTAACCCTAACCCTAACCCTAACCCTAACCCTAACCCTAACCCTAACCCTAACCCTAACCCTAACCCTAACCCTAACCCTAACCCTAACCCTAACCCTAACCCTAACCCTAACCCTAACCCTAACCCTAACCCTAACCCTAACCCTAACCCTAACCCTAACCCTAACCCTAACCCTAACCCTAACCCTAACCCTAACCCTAACCCTAACCCTAACCCTAACCCTAACCCTAACCCTAACCCTAACCCTAACCCTAACCCTAACCCTAACCCTAACCCTAACCCTAACCCTAACCCTAACCCTAACCCTAACCCTAACCCTAACCCTAACCCTAACCCTAACCCTAACCCTAACCCTAACCCTAACCCTAACCCTAACCCTAACCCTAACCCTAACCCTAACCCTAACCCTAACCCTAACCCTAACCCTAACCCTAACCCTAACCCTAACCCTAACCCTAACCCTAACCCTAACCCTAACCCTAACCCTAACCCTAACCCTAACCCTAACCCTAACCCTAACCCTAACCCTAACCCTAACCCTAACCCTAACCCTAACCCTAACCCTAACCCTAACCCTAACCCTAACCCTAACCCTAACCCTAACCCTAACCCTAACCCTAACCCTAACCCTAACCCTAACCCTAACCCTAACCCTAACCCTAACCCTAACCCTAACCCTAACCCTAACCCTAACCCTAACCCTAACCCTAACCCTAACCCTAACCCTAACCCTAACCCTAACCCTAACCCTAACCCTAACCCTAACCCTAACCCTAACCCTAACCCTAACCCTAACCCTAACCCTAACCCTAACCCTAACCCTAACCCTAACCCTAACCCTAACCCTAACCCTAACCCTAACCCTAACCCTAACCCTAACCCTAACCCTAACCCTAACCCTAACCCTAACCCTAACCCTAACCCTAACCCTAACCCTAACCCTAACCCTAACCCTAACCCTAACCCTAACCCTAACCCTAACCCTAACCCTAACCCTAACCCTAACCCTAACCC